>NC_057406.1:552608-572951 GCF_019320065.1 Cervus canadensis | reverse complement strand
CCAGGAAGCCCCAAGCCGCCATAACTCCCACCTCGTGCACACACAACCTCCCTCCTCGTGCACACACTCCCTCCTCGGGTGCACACACTCCCCCCTCGGTGCACAACACAACACTCCCCCTCGTGGCACACACACTCCCCTCGTGCACACACTCCCCCTCGTGGCGCACACAACTTCCCCCTCGTGCACACAACTCCCCCCTCGTGGCGCACACTCCCCCCTCGTGCGCACACTCCCCTCGTGCTGTCACGGAACTCCCTGGACCACTCTGCACACACATCCCCCCCGTGCACACCACTCCCTCGTGCACCACACACTTCCCACCTCGTGCACACACACTCACCCCCTCGTGCGCACAAACATCCCCTCGTGCCCACTACTCCCCCTCGTGCGCACACTCCCCTCGTGCGGCACACTTCCCCCCTCGTGCACACAAACACCCCCCCTCGTGCACACATTCATCCCCCCTCGTGCGCACACACTCCCCCGTCGTGCGGCACACTCCCCCTCGTGCGCACACTCCCTTTCGTGCGCACACTCCCTCCCCGTGCACACACACTCCCCTCTGCACACACTCCCCCTTCGTGCACAACCACTCCCACCTCGTGCACACACTCCCCCCTCGTGCACACACACTCCCACCTCGTGCACACACACTCCCCCCTCGTGCACACACTCCCCCCTCGTGCACACACTCCCCCCTCGTGCACACACTCCCTCCTTGTGCACACACACTCCCTCAGGTGTCCTTGGCTGCACACTTAGGACGGGGCGTCACAGTTGGGGGGTGTTAGTGTTCCAGTGCTTACACGTGGTGGGAGAAGCGACCCCCGAGGTCAGGATCTGTAACACCCTCCCAAAACCTGGTTTTAGGAAACGTCTGAATTGGTGCCAGCCTTGTAGGTGTCTGCTGTTTCCTCTGTGGTTGTGAGGTGTGTTTCTCTGATGATGTCTAAGGTTATGGATCTCCCTGTTTGTTGGCCATAAAGTTCCTTCATCTGTGAAATGCTTGCTCATGTCTTTTATTGAGTCATTTGATTTTTATTTGTAGGAGTTCTCTCTGTATTCTTTATATAGACCTTTCTTAGATTCATGCATTACAGATAACGTCCGTGAGTTTGTTACTTGATTTTTCACTTCTTAAAGTATCTTTTGAGTGACAGAAGGTGGTAGTTTTTATAGTGAAACGTACCTAGGATTTTGTACATTACTGCTTTTCATGTCTGGTCTTCTCTGGTGGCTCAGTTGTAAAGAATCCACCCACAAATGGAGAAGATGCAGTTTCGATCCTTGGGTCGGGAAGATCCCCTGGAGAAGGGAATGGCAACCCACTCCAGTATTGTTGCCTGGGAGATTTCATGGACAGAGAAGCCTGGCCGGCTGCAGTCCATGGGGTCACAAAGAGTCAGACAAGACTGTGTGACTGAGCACACACGCATGCTTTTCACATCTGATTTAAGAGGTCTCGGTGTTTGGAACACAGCCAGATGGAAACGTCTTGAGGATAAATGGATGGTGCAGATGTGGAGTCGGCCTCTTGAGGGGTGTTTGCCTGTGAAAGCAGTAAAGACAGGAGAAAGAGACCAGTGAGTGAGGAGGCGCCCGAGGCCCAGAGGCCCTCCCTTGTTTGTGTGCTGACCAGGGAGCACGAGTGACTTGTGGGGACCCGGCTCTGGGCCCGGTTTGCAGGCCATGGTCTCTGGGGGCGGCGGCACATCCTCCTTGGGGCTGAGCTGGTACAGCAGGCAGAGTGCTGGTGAATGGGGGTGTCTGAGGGCTTGTGGCTGCTCTGAAACAGGAGGCAGGGTGCTCACAGAGGACGGGGAGGATGTAGATCTGAGTGAGGCGGCGGAGTGGGGGGCAGAAGCAACATAGCTGCAATTGGTGTGAGAGGAAACGGACTGAGGGACACAGACGGGAGGATGGGTGGGAGCGCTGTCGGATCTGAGCCCAGGAGAGACAGGGAGCAGGAAGCGGCTCAGGACCCCGGGCAGCTTCTTGACTCAGCATCGTCCAGGTGGGGCACGAAGGGGGCGGGACGGCCGCCATAAGTGAGTGAGAAAGCCCGGGGGCACTTCTCTGCGCAGAGGTTCTGCTCCAGATAAGTTTTTGTTTCCCTTTTTTGTTGTTCTTTTTTCCCCTGTTTTTATTCTTTTATCTATTTTCTTTTGGTTTATTTCTTCTTGTTTTTCTCCCAGATAATTTTTGATGGTTTACATTAAGTTACTGCCCCAAAGAAGAATAATGTCAAAGAATGTTCAAACTACTGTACAGTTGCACTCATTTCACAAAATCCTTCAAGCTAGGCTTCAGCAGTACATAATGCAACAACTTCCAAGATATACAACCTGGGTTTCAGAGAGGCAAAGGAAACAGAGATCAAATTGCAGATATTTGTTGGATCCTGGACAAAGCAAGGGAGTTGAAGGAAAACATCTGTTTCTTTGCACTAAGACCTTTGACTGTGTGGATCATAACAAACTGTGAAATATTCCTAAAGAAATGGGAATACCAGACCACCTTACCTGTCTCCTGAGAAACCTCTGTGCAGGTCAAAAAGCAACAGTTAGAATCAGACATGGAACAATGGACTGGTTCCAAATTGGGAAAGGAGTACAACAAGGCTATATATTGTCACCCTGCTTATTTAACTTGTATGAAAAGTATGTCATGTGAAATTCAGGACTGGATGATTCACAAGCTGGAATCAAGATTGCCAGGAGAAATACCAACAACCTTAGATATGCAGATGATACCACTCTAATGGCAGAGAATGAAGAGGAACTAAAGAGCCTCTTGATGAGTGTGAAGGAGGAGAGTGAAAAAAACTGGCTTGAAACTCAACATTCAAAAAACTAAGATTGTAGCATCCTGTCCCATCACTTCATGGCAAGTTCAGTTCAGTCGCTCAGTCATGTCCAACTCTTTGCGATCCCATGGATCACAGCATGCCAGGCCTCCCTGTCCATCACCAACTCCCAGAGCTTGCTCAAACTCATGTCCTTCAAGTCATTGATGTCATCCAACCATCTCATCCTCTGTCGTCCCCTTCTCCTCCTGCCTCCAGTCTTTCCCAATATCAGGGTCTTTTCCAGTGAGTCAGTTCTTCCCATCAGGTAGCCAAAGCATTGGAGCTTAAGCTTCAACATCAGTCCTTCCAATGAATATTCAGGACTGATTTCCTTTGGGATTGACTGGTTTGATCTCTTTGCAGTCCAAGAGACTCTCAAGAGTCTTCTCCAACACCACAGTTCAAAAGCATTAATTCTGCAGTGCTCAGCTTTCTTTATAGTCCAACTCTCACATCCATACATGACTACTGGAAAAACCATAGCTTTGACTAGACAGACTTTTTTCAGCAGAGTAACATCTCTGCTTTTTAATATGCTGTCTAGGTTGGTTATAGTTTTTTTTCCAAGGAGCAAGTGTCTTTTAATTTCATGGCTACAGTCACTATCTGCAGTGACTTTAGAGCCCAAAAAAATAGTCTATCACTGTTTCCATTCTTTCCCATCTATTTGCCATGAAGTGATGCCATGATCTTAGTTTTCTGAATGTTGAGTTTTAAGCCAACTCTCTCACTCTCCTCTTTCACTTTCATCAAGAGGCTCTTCAGTTCCTCTTTGCTTTCTGCCATCAGAGTAGTGTCATCTGTGTATCTGAGGATACTGATATTTCTCCCAGCAATCTTGCTTCCAGCTTAGACTTCCTCCAGCCCAGCATTTCTCATTATGTACTCTGCAGGTAAGTTAAATAAGCAGGGTGACAATATACAGCCTTGATGTACTCCTTTCCCAATTTGGAACTAGTCTGTTGTTCCATGTCCAGTTCTAACTGTTACTTCTTGACCTGCATACAGATTTTTCAGGAGGCAGATAAGGTTCAGAAAGAATGAAGAGATGGAGCCAAAGCAAAAACAAAGCCCAGTTTGGATGTGACTGGTGATGGAAGTAAAGTCTGATGCTCTAAAGGACAATATTGCATAGGAACCTGGAATGTTATATCCATGAATCAAGGTAAATTGGAATTGGTCAAACAGGAGATGGCAAGAGTGAACATTGGAAAAAAAAAAAAGAGTGAACATTGACATTTTAGGAATCAGTGAACTAAAATGGACTGGAATGGGCAAATTTAATTCAGATGACCATTATATCTACTACTGTGGGCAAGAATCCCTTAGAAGAAATGGAGTAGCCATCATAGTCAACAAAAGAGTCCAGAATGCAGTACTTGGGTGTAATCTCAAAAACAACAGAATGATCTGTGTTCATTTCCAAGGCAAACAATTCATTATCACAGTAATCCAAGTCTATGCCCCAACCACTAATGCTGAAGAAGCTGAAGTTGAACAGTTCTTTGAAGACCTACAAGACTTTCTAGGACTAACACCCCCCAAGAAATGTCCTTTTCATCATAGGGGACTGGAATGTAAACATAGGAAGTCAAGAGATACCTGGAGTAACAGGCAAGTTTGGCCTTGGAGTACAAAATGAAGCAGGACAAAGGTTAACGGTTTGGCCAAGAGAATGCACTGGTCACAGCAAACGCCCTTTTCCAGCAACTCAAGAGAAGACTCTACACATGGACACCACCAGATGATGATACTGAAATCAGATTGATTATATTCTTTGCAGCCAAAGATGGAGAAACTCTGTATAGTCAGCAAAAACAAGACCAGGAGCTGACTGTGGCTCAGATCATGAATTCCTTATTGCCAAGTTCAGACTTATATTGAAGAAAGTAGGGAAAACCACTAGGCCATTCAGGTATGACCTAAATCAAATCCCTTACGATTATACACTGGAGGTGAGAAATAGATTCAAGGGATTAGATCTGATAGAGTGAAGAACTATGGACGGAGGTTCATGACGTTGTACAGGAGGCAGTGATCAAGACCATCCCCAAGAAAAAGAAATGCAAAAAGGCAAAGTGGTTGTTTGAGGAGGCTTTACAAATAGCTGTGAAAAGAAGAGAAGCGAAAAGCAAAGGAGAAAAGGAAAGATATACCCATTTGAATGCAGAGTTCCAAAGAATAGCCAGGGGAGATAAGAAAGCTTTCCTCAGTGAGCAATGCACAGAAATAGAGGAAAACAATCGAATGGGAAAGACTAGAGATCTCTTCAAGAAAATTAGAGATACCAAGGGAACATTTCATGCAAAGATGGGCACAATAAAGGACAGGAATGGTATGGACCTAATAGAAGCAGAAGATATTAAGAAAAGGTAGCAAGAATACACAGAAGAACTATACAAAAAAGATCTTCATGACTCAGATATCCACGATGGCGTGATCACTCACCTAGAACCAGACATCCTGGAATGTGAAGTCAAGTGGGCCTTAGGAAGAATCACCACAAACAAAGCTAGTGGAGGTGATAGAATTCCAGTTGAGCTATTTCAAATCCTGAAAGATGATGCTGTGAAAGTGCTGCCCTCAATAGGCCAGCAAATTTGGAAAACTCAGCAGTGGCCACAGGACTGGAAAAGGTCAGTTTTCATTCCAGTCCCAAAGAAAGACAGTGCCAAAGAATGTTCAAACTACCGCACAATTGCACTCATCTCACATGCTAGCAAAGTAATGCTCAAAGTTCTCTAAGTGAGGTTTCAACAGTACATGAACCGAGATCTTCCAGATGTTCAAGCTGGATTTAGAAAAGGCAAAGGAACCAGAGATCAAATTGCCAACATCCGTTGGATCATGGAAAAAGCAAGAGAGTTCCAGAAAAGCATCTACTGCTTTATTTACTACGCCAAAGTCTTTGACTGTGTGGATCACAGCAAACTATGGAAAATTCTTAAAGAGATGAGAATACCAGACCACCTTTCCTGTCTCCTAAGAAGTCTGTATGCAGGTCAGGAAGCAACAGTTAGAACTGGACATGGAACCATAGATTGGTTCCAAATTGGGAAAGGGGTACATCAAGGCTGTATATTGTCACCCTGCTTATTTAACTTATATGCAGAGTACATCATGAGAAACACTGGGCTGGATGAAGCACAAGCTGGAATCAAGATTGCTGGGACAAATATCAATAACCTCAGATACACAGATCACACCACCTTTATGGCAGAAAGCGAAGAGGAACTGAAGAGCCTCTTGATGAAAGTGAAAGAGGAGAGTGAAAAAGTTGGCTTAAAACCCAACATTCAGAAAATGATGATCATGGCATCTGGTCCCATCACTTCATGGCAAATAGATGGAGAAACAGTGGAAACAGTGACAGATTTTAGGACAGGGAAGCCTGACATGCTGCAGTCCATGGGTTCGCAAGGAGTCGGACACAACTTAGCGACTGAACAACAGCAACAAAGTAAGTTACTCAAAATCAGATCCTTTCACACTTCAGAAAATCTGTATTTCCTCCTTGTTTTGAAAGTGAGAGGATGGATGACACAGCAGTGCAGCAGGTGAGACAGAACCAGGAGGCCAGGCCTCTCAGTGCACAGATGGTCCCGTCTTATGCTCCTTCACAAGTGTTTTTCCTCCTTACAAAAGTAGGTGTGCTGAGATACAATGATGATAAAATGGTTATGCCTGTTTAAAGTGTACAGTTTCATGATTCTGATGTTTGCACACCTCTTGGATCCATCTCCACAGTGAAGACCGCAGTTCCGCAGGTGTTTCCTGGTGCCCCGTCCTGCCTTGTCTGTGCCCCAGCGCCCAATCTCCAGAGGCTTGTTTTCATTTCATAGAATTTACGTTAATTGGAAACATACAGGACCTACTCTTTTTTTGGTGGCATCTTTCACTCAGCTAATTATCTTGAGATTCAGCCTACTTTTGCATGAATTCATTCCTTTTTATGAGTAACATTCCCTTATAAGACCATACCCTAGCTCACTAATCCAGGCACCTGTGGTTGGACACTGGCTTGTTGCTTGTCATGGCTGTCACAGATGAAGCTGCTGTGAGCATCACACCGAGTGTCTGTGTGGCCAGGCATTTCCACTGCTCTTGGGTAAGTGCCTGGCAGAGCCAGAGCTGTGTACAGCGGCTGGTGTACACTGGGCATCCGGAGGCCCTGCCAGGCCCTCCTCCGGTGGCTGCGCAGCCTTTGTGCCCACAGCGTGCGTGAGGTCCCACTTGCCCCACAAGCTTACAGCCGCTGGGTGGTTGGTCATGCTGCTGCTCGTGGCAGTGTGAGGTGTGCAGGGGGGGCTCCTGTGGTCTCGGCCATCTTCGCTCTGATGACCAACACTTGCTGGCCATCACTTGGCCTTGGTGAGAGTGCCTGCTCCCGTCTGTGGTTCACAGCCTCCATCATTTGCTTATTTTTGTTGGTCTGGAGAGTTGTTCACATATTCTCAGTGCAAGTCCTTTATGAGGTGTGTTTTTTGCAAGTGTGTCCTCAGACTGTGGCTTGTGTTCTCACTGTTTCTAGCAGTGCCTTTGGAATAGCAGAAGTTCTTAATTTTGATGACGTTCAGTGTACCAGTTTTGCTTTGATGGATTATGCTTTCGGTGACACGTTTAAGAAGTCTGCCAGATTCAAGGTCATGAGGGTTTTCTCTTACGTTTTCTTCTATAATAGAAATTTTACAGCTTGAAGTTTTATATTTATGGCTATGATCTGTTCCGTTTTTGCAGATGATGCCATGTGTGGATTGACTAGCGCCAGGGGGTATCCAGTTGTCTCAGTACCGTGTGTTGAAAAGACAGACTGTCCTTTGTCCAGTGAGTGACCTTTTCACCTTTTTGAAAGCCAGTTGACCTGTGCCTGTGGATCTGCTCCTAAGCTCTTGGCTCTGCTCCACGGATGCGTGTGTCTGTCTTGCAGCCACACCACAGAGTCTTGTCAGGGTGCCCTCGTGGGAAGTCGTAAAGTTGACGGGACAGCCTCCAGTGAGTCCCTCTTCTTCAGAATGGCGGCTGTCCTAGGTGTTGGCATTCTGTGGGGATTTTAGATTCAGCCTGTCAGTTTCTACAGAGAGCCTGTTGAGATTTTGGTCAGGATGACATGACGGACCCTTTAGGTCCACTTAAGGGACAATAGACATCTTTTTTTAATTGGAGTAGAGTTGACTTACAGTATTGTGTTAGTCTCCAGTGTACAGCAAAGCGATTAAGTTACGTATTTCTTTCAGATTCCCTTCCCGTTCTAGGTTATTGCAATAACCTTTTGGCCTCAAGCACTTCCTCATGCCTGCTCCTTTCTGCCTATGAAAGTCTTCTATTTTGAGCTGCTCCTCATGCTCCTTTCTGTCTGCGGTTTGGACTGCCTGATTCTAATCAGTTTTTGCTCTAATAAACTCTTAAAATTTTTAACATATGTCAGCTTATCTTTTAACTGTTTTGAATAAATTTCATAGGAGTGAATCTTCACCATCAGTTACTTCCCTTTTTAAAAATTTTTTTTTACTTGTCTTTGGCTCTGCTGAGTCTTTGTTGCTGAGCTCAGGCTGTCTCTAGTTGTGGCACGGCAGGCTTCCCATTGCGGTGGCTTCTCTTTTTAGCACAGGTTCTAGGCTCAAGGGCTCAGTAGTTGTGGTGCATGGACTTGGTTGCCCCACGGCATGTGGGCTCTTCCTGGGCCAGGGATCGAACCAGTGTCCGCTGCATTGCAAGGCAGACTCTTATCCACTGAACCACTAGGGAAGCTGAGAGTTACTAGATTGATGCAAACATAATTGCAGTTTCAGACTGTGACTTTTAAATCATTATAACTAGACTCAAACACATTTTTATTAGTCAAAATAGGAACCATTACAATCAATACATTTTTGCCAGCGAGAAATAAGTTTGTTTATTCCTGTAGTGCAAAAATCCATTCTTCAGGATTTGGTGAACTCTTGGAAAGCATTTTCTGCTTCCTGTTGGTTGTGGAAGTGTTTTTCCTGCAAAAAATTACCAAGATGCTTGAAGAAGATGTAGTTGGTTGGCAAGAGGTCTGGTGAAAATGGCAGATGAGGCAAAACTTTGCAGCCCAATTCATTCAACTTTTGAAGCACTGGTTGTGTGATGTATGAGGACGTTGTCGTGGAGAAGAACTGGGCCCTTTCTGTTGACCAATACGAGCTGCAGGCATTGCAGTTTTTGGTGCATCTCATCCATTTGCTGAGCATACTTCTCAGATGTAATGGTTTAGCCAGGATTTGGAAAGCTGTAGTGGATCAGACAGGCAGCAGATGACCAGTGACCATGACCTTTTCTGGTGCAAGTTTGGCTTTGGGAATTGCTTTGGAGCTTCTTGGTCCAGCCACTGAGCTGGTCGTTGCCGGTTTTCATGTAAAATCTACCTTTTGTCGCACATCACAATCTGACCGGGAAATGGTTTGTTGTTGTTGGGTCTAGAGTAAGAAAATGACACTTCAGAACGATGATTTTGATTTTTAGTCAGCTCATAAGGCACCCACTTACCAGGTTTTTCACCTTTCCAATTTGCTTCGAGTGCCGAACAAGCATAGAATGGTCAACATTGAGTTCTTTGGCAGCTTCTCGTGTAGTTGTAAGAGGATCAGCTTCAATGATGGTTCTCAGCTGGTCGTTGTCAACTTCTGACAGCCAGCCACTATGCTCCTGTCTTCAAGGCACTCGTCTCCTTTGCAAAACTTGAACCTCGACTGCACTGTACGTTCACTAGCATTCCTAGACCAAGTGAGCTGTTGATGTTGTGAGTTGTCTCTGCTGGTTTATGACCCATTCTGAACTTGAATAAGAAAGTAGCTCAAATGTGCTTTTTGTCAAACATTATTTCCATAATCTAAAATAAATATAAGTAGTTAAGTCAGTAACAAAAAAGACATAAAGCGAGAAATGTTCGTTAAAATAATGTATAATGTAGCTGCATTTATTTAAGAATGTGTTCCAGTATCAAATGGCAAAGTTCAACAGTGGGAAACCAAAATTACTTTTTCACCAACCTAATACTTTCCCACTGATGCAGCATTGTTGCTATTTCTCTGACACTTCACAGGCTCTATTTTCTTTTTTTCTACTTGTTCACTTTGTACATTAAACAGAGATAGGCCCAGAAAGGAAGGCACCTGCTACCCTGACACATTTAAAGTTTTCCTGGTAAACTCCTGGCATCCTGATGACAGCCTCATGGCCGGTGGGGCTTCTGATGCTGCCTAGCCTGGGCTCTGAGCGCCCGTCTGCTGAGGCGCCAGGCCCTGACCTATGTTGCTTTCTCCACTGCAGGACCACCAGCAGACGATGCCACTTTGCACTTGAACAGGTCATCCACTTGGGGGTAAAAGGTACTACTTTTGGGGGATGGTAGTGTTATATCTTCCTGGAGTATTTTAGAAGCTTCCTATAGAATTTTGTGTAAATCAGTTTCTTCAGCTGTACATTAGAAGTGAATTGAAAAAAAAAAAGAAGTGAATTGAAATTCTGATATCCAGTGTTTTTTCTGTTGGGGAGGTTCATTGTTTTCTGACAATTTCAAGTATGTAGAAATAGCACGCTTAAATTATTAACAATAAAATGATTTTACTCTGCTTCCCCATCTTAATATAAGTCGTTTGTAGGCTACAAATGAACAAGAAAGTGGCGTGGTTGCAAAGAACATGCGGTGCTGGCGTTACGCTGCAGCTGAGGAGCAGACCCGGGGCAGGGAGCAGGGGGTGCACAGACATGCGTGTCTTCTCTGTTCACCTTTCTTAAGCTTCTCAGTAATAACTGCCTTCTCGTGTTGTCTTGTTTTAAAAGTGTTGTTTCCAGAAGAAATCATTTTACAGCCTCCCCAGGTGACATGGAATTGGACCCATGCACAAGACACCAAAAATGACGGACAGTCTACCTCCAAGGTACTGATTTGATATGTGTAAATAGATAATAGTTTCCTCTCAGTTTACTGGTGCATCAGAGGAGTATAGTGAGTGTAGTTCACAAATAACCCCACATCGCAATGAAAGTAAAACTAACTATTCACTATGTAAAGTCTGTTTACCCTTACATGTAGGGTAATGACAGCTGCAATATATTGGGGAATAATAGGGGAAAGGAAGATAAGGATATATTGTGTGAGCATGTAGTTTTATTTTTTTGTTTTTATTTATTTACTTTTTAATTTTTTAATTGAAATCTAATTGCTTTACAGAATTTTGTGGTTTTCTGTCATTCATAGACAAGAATCAGCCATAGGCACACCCATGTCCCCTCGCTCCCGGACCTCCCTCCACATCCCACCCTCCCGCCTGTCGCAGGTTCAGTTCCCCGAGTCATACAGAGCCTTCCCACTGCCCATCTGTCTCACATGTTATTGTGAATTTCCACGTTACTGTCTCCATACATCTCCCCTTCTCCCTCCTCTCCTCCCCCCGTGTGCATAGGTTCAGAGCTCTTTCTCTGAAAGAGAAATTAAGAAATCAATCCCATTCACCATTGCAACAAAAAGAATTAAAATCTAGGAATAAACTTACCTAAGGTGAAAAAAGACCTGTATACAGAAAACTATAAGACACTAATGAAGGAAATCAGTTCAGTTCAGTTCAGTTGCTCAGTCGTGTCCGATTCTTTTGACCCCATGAACCACAGCACACCAGGCCTCCCTGTCCATCACCAACTCGCAGAGTTTACTCAAACTCACATCCATCAGCTCAGTGATGCCATCCAACCATCTCATCCTCTGTCATCCCCTTCTCCTCCTGCCCTCAATCTTTCCCAACATCAGGGTCTTTTCTAATGAGTCAGTTCTTTGCATCAGGTGGCCAAAGGATTGGTGTTTCAGCTTCAACATCAGTCCTTCCAATGGCTATTCAGGACTTATCTCTTTTAGGATGGACTGGTTGGATCTCTTTGCAGTCCAAGGGACTCTCAAGAGTCTTCTCCAACACCACAGTTAAAAAGCATCAATTCTTCAATGCTCAGCTTTATTTATAGTCTAACTCTCACATCCATACATGACTACTGGAAAAACCATAACTTTCATTAGATGGGCCTTTGTTGGTAAAGTAATGTCTCTGCTTTTTAATATGCTGCCTATGTTGGTCATAACTTTTCTTCCAAGGAGTAAGTGTCTTTTAATTTCATGGCTGCAGTCACCATCTGCAGTGATTTTGGAGCCTAAGAGAGTAAAGTCTGTCGCTGTTTCCATAGTTTCCCCATCTATTTGCCATGAAGTGATGGGACTGGATGCCATGATCTTAGTTTTCTGAATGTTGAGTTTTAAGCCAACTTTTTCACTCTCCTCTTTCACTTTCATAAAGAAACTCTTCAGTTCCTCTTTGCTTTCTGCCGTAAGGGTAGTGTCATCTGCATATCTGAGATTGTTGATATTTCTCCCAGCAATCTTGATTCCAGCTTGTGCTTCATCCAGCCCAGTGTTTCTCATGATGTACTCTGCATATAAGTTAAATAAGCAAGGTGACAATATACAGCCTTGACATACTCCTTTTCCTATTTGGAACCAGTCTGTTGTTTCATGTCCAGTTCTAACTATTGCTTCCTGACCTGCATACAGGTTTCTCAAGAGGCAGGTCAGATGGTCTGGTATTCCCATCTCTTTAAGAATTTTCCACAATTTATTGTGATCCACACAGTCAAAGGCTTTGGCATAGTCAATAAAGCAGAAATAGATGTTTTTCTGAAACTCTTTTGCTTTTTCAGTGATCCAGTGGATTTTGGCAATTTGATCTCTGGTTCCACTTCCTTTTCTAAATCCAGCTTGAATTGGATTCAGAAAACTGGATGTTCATGGTTCACGTGTTGTTGAAGCCTGGTTTGGAGAATTTTGAGCATTATTTTACTAGCGTGTGAGATGACTGCAGTTTTGAGGTAGTTTGAGCATTCTTTGGCATTGCCTTTCTTTGGGATTGGAGTGAAAACTGACCTTTTCCAGTCCTGTGGCCACTGCTGAGTTTTCCACATTTGCTGGCATATTGAGGGCAGCACTTTCACAGCGTCATCTTTCAGGATTTGAAAGAGCTCAACTTGAATTCCATCACCTCCACTAGCTTTGTTCGTAGTGATGCTTCCTAAGGCCCACTTGACTTCACATTCTAGGATGTCTGGCTCTAGGTGAGTGATCACACCATTGTGGTTATCTGGGTCATGAAGATCTGTTTTGTATAGTTCATCTGTGTATTGTTGCCACCTCTTCTTAATATCTTCTACTTCTGTTAAGTCCATAACATTTCTGTCCTTTATTGTTCCCATCTTTGCATGAAATGTTCTCTTGGTATCTCTAATTTTCTTGAAGAGATCTCTAATCTTTCCCATTCGATTGTTTTCCTCTATTTTTGTGCATTGATCACTGAAGACAGATTTCTCATCTCTCCTTGCTGTTCTTTGGAACTCTGCATTCAAATGGATATATCTTTCCTTTTCTGCTTTGCTTTTCACTTCTCTTCCTTTCACAGCTATTTGTAAGGCGTCCTCAGACAGCCACTTTGCCTTTTTGCATTTCTTTTTCCTGGGCATGGTCTTCATCCCTGCTCCTGTGCAGCGTCACGCACCTCCGTCCATAGTTCATCAGGCTCTCTGTGTGTCAGATCTAGTCCCTTGAATCTGTTTCTCACTTCCACTGTATTATTGTAAGGGATTTGATTTAGGTCATACCTGAATGGCCTAGTGGTTTTCCCTACTTTCTTCAATATAAGTCTGAATTTGGCAATAAGGAGTTCATGATCTGAGCTACAGTCAACTCCCGGTCTTGTTTATGCTGACTATATAGAGCTATAACATAACACCATAGGTAAAGGTAAGCTCAAAATGGATTAAAGACCTAAATGTAAGACCAGAGACTATTAAACTCTTCACGAAGAATGTAGACAGAACACTTCATGACATGAATCAAAGCAAGATCTTCTATGACCCATCTCCTAGAGTAATGGAAATATAAACAAAAATAAACAAGTGGTACCTAATTAAACTTAAAAGCTTTTGCACAACAAAGGAAACCACACACAAGGTGAAAAAACAGCCCTCAGAGTGGGAGAAAATAATAGCAAAGGAAACAAGTGACAAAGAATTAATTTCCAAAATACAAAACCAGCTCATGTAACTCAATACCAGAAAAGCAAACATCCAAATCAAAAGTTGGGAAAGGGACCTGAAGAGACAGTTCCCCAAAGAGGACGCACAGGCGGCCAACAAGCACTTGGGAAGATGCCCAGCGTCAGTCATTGTTAGAGAATGCACATCAAACCACAGTGAGATAGCCACCTCACACCGGTCAGCGTGGGCATCATCAGAAAGTCTACAAGCAATTAATGCTGGAGAGAGTGTGGGAGCGGGAACACTCTGGCATTGCTGTTGGGAATGTAAAATGATGGAAGATGGTGTGGAGACTCCTTAAAAACTAGGAATAAAACCACCATATGACCCAGCAATCCCACTCCTAGGCATATATCCTGAGGAAATCAAAACTGAAAGGGACACATGAATCCCAATATTCATTCCAGCACTGTCTGCAATGGCTACAACATGGAAGCAGCTTAGATGTCTGTCGACAGATGAATGGGTAAAGCAGCCGTGGTACATATACACAATGGAATACTACGTGGCCATAAAAAGGAATGCATTTGAGTCTGTTCTAATGAGGTGGATGAAACTAGAGCCTGTTATACGAGTGAAGTAGTAAGTCAGAAAGAGAAATATAAATATCGTATGCTGACACCTACATATGGAATCTGAAGAGATGACACTGATGAATTTATTTTCAGGGCAGCAGTGGAGAAACAGACATAGAGAACAGACCTGTGGACACGGTGGGAGGAGAGGAGGGAGAAGAGGAGATGTGTGGAGGGAGTAACGTGGAAATTGACAATACCAGATATGAGATGGACGGGCAACGGGGATTCGTGTACGACTCAGGGAACTGAATCGGGGGCTCTGCCACGGGGGGGGGGGGGGGGGGGGGGGGGGGGGGGGGGGGGGCGTGGGTGTGCCTGCGGCTGATTCTTGTTCATGTGTCACAGAAAAGCACAAAACTTTTACTTCTTCTCCGATTTGGATTCCTTTTATTTCTTTTTCTTCTCTAATTGTCATAGCTGGGACTTCCAAGACTATGTGAAATAATTGTGGTAAGAGTGGACACCCTTGTCTTGTTCCTTAGCTTAGAGGGAGTGCTTTTAGTTTTTCACCATTGAGAATAATGTTTGCTGTGGACTTTTCATATATGGCCTTTACCATGTTGAGGTAGTTTCCTTCTATGCCCATTTTTTGGAGTGTTTTTATCATAAATGGATGCTGAATTTTGTCAAAGGCTTTTTGTGCATCTATTGAGATGATCATATGGTTTTTATCTTTCAATTTGTTGATACGGTGTATCACATTGATTGATGTGCATATATTGAAGAATCCTTGCATCCCTGGAATAAACCTGACTCGATCATGGTGTATGAGCTTTTTAATGTGTTCTGTTTAAAAATTCTGTTTGCTAGAATTTGTTGAGGACTTTTGCATCTATGTTCATCAGGGATATGGCCTGTACTTTTCTTTTTTTGTGTTGTCTTTACCTGGTTTTAGTATCAGGGTAATTGTGGCCTCATAGAATGAGTTTGGAAGTGTTCCTTCCTCTGTGATTTTTTGGAAGAGTTTCAGAAAAATAGGCATTAGCTCTTCTCTGAATGTTTGATAGAATTCCCCTGTGAAGCCGTTGGCCCTGGCCTTTTGTTTTGGGGGAGATTTTTGATCACTGTTTCGATTTCAGTGTTTGTAATTGGGTTGTTCATAATTTCTGTTTCTTCCTGGTTTAGTCTTGGGAGGTTGATTTTTTCTAAGTACCTGTCCATTTCCTCTAAGTTGTCCATTTTACTAGCATATAGTTGCTCATAATATTCTCTCATGATCCTTTGTATTTCTGTGTTATCTGTTATAACCTCTCCTTTTTCATTTCTAATTTTATTGATTTCGTTTTCCTCCCTTTTTTTCTTGATGAGTCTGGCTAGTGGTTTGTCAATTTTGTTTATCTTCTCAAAGAACCAGCTTTTAGTTTAATTAATCTTTGCTCCGTAGTTTTATTTTTAAGTTACATGGTTTTTGTGTACACTCAGGCACGTTTTTATCATCACACATGCATAGAAGACCTCTGAAAGTGCTGCACACCAAGAACATTATTCTTTTGTGATCTTTGTGCAGGTTACAAGGGTATTTTTTAATGTACAATCATTAGGTCCGTAAATACGTATTATGTGCCAGATATTGTTCTAGGCTCTACGTTTTATTTTCAAGAGTAAAGTAGAAGTGGTTTTATTTATCACTGAATTTCCATTAACAAGAAAAACCCTTCATGCCACAGGTTACAGCTTGTAACTTATAATTCTCTGCTGTTGGAATTTGGTTTTTTGAGCATGCTTTGACTTTATAGTAAATACAGATTTTTAAATTATATCTGACATGTATAAACCTTTTTACTACTTTGTAGCCCCTCTCCAAAAATGGAGAAATGATAGGTTTAGAATGCCTGCACAACCACAGAGAATTCTCTAAAGGTTTGCATTAAAATCATCTGCCATATAACTGGTACCTGAACTCACTTTTGCTCTGAAAAATAGAAAGAGGTCTTCATTGAACAAAGATGCAATGTCATCTGCAAAACTGTGTTTTCACCTCATTTCCTGGCCCATCCCACTGCCCGATTCTCAGGAAGTATTGCTGTTTTAGTGGATCACAGTCCTGATGAGCTGAATCTTAGCACTTTAAATGTAGAGCATTGTCCTATTACAGATTAGCCAGGTTGCAGACAAAGCACCCAGCCAAGGTGGAATTGCAGGGAGTGGTTTTACCTTCCCACCTAAATGATTAAAAATCAGAATACATGAAGCAACAGGTTCAGAGCTTGATCAGTGATTCCTGAGAGAAGAAACAAGGAGCAGCCACTGTGGTCACCCCAGCCCCTGCTACCAGCCTTCAGAGCTCCCAGGTCGGGGAGCCCAGAGCCAGAGCCAGTGTCTGCCTCATGGAGGAGGCAGCGTTTTCACTAAATGGCCAGTGGTGTGTTTTGATCAACTTCAAGTGGAGATGGGTTTGGGAAAGATACTGCTTCTGTGAAAATGCCCCCTTTTCTCCATTAGAGGTACACTCCTTCAGCTCTGATATTCATATTCCAGTAAGTTATTTTGTTCTCACTGTTAAACACAAAAAGAACATAAAAAGCCTTGCACGGGACTTCCCTGGTGGTCCAGTGGTTAAGATTCTGTGCTCCCAATGCAGGGGCCTGGGTTTGATCCCCAGTCAGGGAACTAAGATTCCACATGCTGCAACTAAGAGTTTGCATGCCACAATCCAGCACAGCCAAATAAATTTTTTTTTTTAAAAAAAGACACAAGACAATGAAAAGACAAGTGACAGACTGAAAATATTTGCACATCACTTTATCTGATAAAAGATTTGTATCAAGACTACATATTGAAGAATTTTGCAAATTGAATAGTAAAGAAGATTTTTAATGAACCAATACCTGAGCAGATGTTGTACAGATGAACCACGTACAGGTGAGATGACCGCAAGAAGATGCTCGGTGTTAGTCGTTACGGAAACACACGGCCAGTGAGACCCCACCACACGCCTGCTGATGTGGCCTCACTGCGCTCGCTGGTGGGAACACAGACCTGACTGGACACGGGATGAGTGCTTGAGCAGGAGATCGCCCACAGCCTGCAGTGCGGGCGTCTCCCCGGGGGCGGTGGGAGCACGTGCACTGCAGCCTCCCTTGCAGTGGCGCAGCCTCAGAAACAGTCTGTGTCCATCCACGGACAATAGGCCGGCAGTCAGTTTGTTCTCACCGTGAATGTCTTCTCAGCAAGGAAGAGGGTAACATCCGTGTACACACAGCCCAAAGGAGTCTCCAGACCTCCAGTTGTGCTGTGTGGAGATGTCAGAAAGCCTGCGTCTGTGCGCTTCTGTGACTAGAACCTTCTGGAAGATGCACGTCAGTCTGCAACAGCAGGAGGGTGTACGGGGGTGCTTGGGGACTGAGAGGCAGACTTGCTTTCTTGCGGTGATGGGTTTACGGGTGTGCATGTGTCCAGACCCGCCCAGTTACTCGCTTTGGCAGTCCACTCCTTACTGTGTGTCTGTTCTCTGTCAAACAGACGATGCTGGGAGGGCGGATTGCTGTGATCTCTTGGACTGAAATTTGATAAAAGAAAAAAACTTTTCAGTGTGAAAACCTGTATAGAAATTTTACTTTGGGAATTTACGCTGTAAAAGTAATCAGGTGATTACACAAGCATGTGTGTGCAGAGGTGTTTATTACCACGTTGTTTATAATGAGAAATTTGAAAAATAGTTCCATTGGTCCATGTCAGATTCAGTTTATGTTTAAACACATGCAAAACCAGTTCCTCAGCAGGATCCTGACCAGTAGACAAGGAAGCAGCCCCAGGGCCGCCTCGTACCCAAGAGGCAGGTGAGGGTCTGCCCGGGGCCGAGTCCTCGCCGAGCTCACGGGGCCCCTTCACACACGGAGAGGAGGACCTGGGGCCCCAGGAGCAAGGGCTGAGCTTGCAGTCAGCCCCGGTGGGTTCTCCTCGCAGATGAGCAGGCTCCAAGGGAAGAGCAGACATCCTGGACTCAAGGAGAATATAGTCCTTTTTAGCAGTTTTTATTAGATATTCTGCATTCGCGTTACATCTGAAAGGGATGACCTGTGATCTGTGCAGAGAGCTGTTAAGTCAATAAGACAAGCATTTGATGATTATTTACATTCACACTTTAAGCCTGCGTGAACACAAAGCTTTCTTTTTAAGCAATTTTTTTGGCGTGATTTTTTTCTAGAATAGGAAAGCCGTGAAGGACCAAACTAAGCAAGCCCCAGAGGAGCACCAGGCAGGTGCCCAGGACACACCAGGGCCGCGGGCCTTCGCCACAGAGATCAGCAGGCTGGGTGAGTCTGGGACCAGGCTGGCTCCTGCAGGCCTGGAGGGGAGACGTCTGGGGCTGCCGGGGAACACATGCTCTGGCCTTGGTGGTGGCTGTTGTTGTCCACCTGTCACCGCAACATCTGACACCTTGGTGACACTGTCCAAGTGAAATGGGGAGGGGCGAGTGGCCTGGGCTTTTGTAGTCAGCCAGCTGTCCTGGTGAGTGATGCTGAGCGGGTCTTGAAGGGCCCTGCCTGTGACCCACTGACCATCTCTCCCTGACGCAGTCAGTGGATCCCCGAAGGCGAGAGAAAAGGAGTTTTTCAACCCCATGCTCAACGAGAACCAGAAGCTGGCAGTGAGGAGGATCCTGAGCGGAGACTGCCGCCCAATCCCCTACGTGCTCTTCGGGCCTCCGGGGACGGGGAAGACGGTGACCATCATAGAGGCCATCCTGCAGGTAACGGCCGGGCAGTGTCGCGGGAGGTGTAGCCTTGTGCGCCTGCCATCAGAACGTGTTGGTGCAGACCTTGGGATCAGAGCATGGGAAACAGCTTAGAAAATCTCATTTGCTTTGCATGTAGCAGTTTGCTATGTGGCTTTAGGCTTCTGAGAGCTGGTGTCCTCAGTTTACAAAGGAGTTGCTTCATTTCAGAACAGTCAACTGCAGATGTTTCTGGTGCCTCAATCTAGATTGAAACTGAGTTTGTGGAAAGAGAGGGTGTGCTCAGTGTCCTGCATCGCTGGGGACCCGGCTTGACCCACAGGCACCCAGACCTGGTGCACGGTTTCCCAGGGTCCTGGCTGGGCAGTTTAGGGGCTGGGAGACACGATGGCCAGGTCAGGGCTCTGGCCACGAGGGGTGACGTGGGCCAGGTGGCAGGTCTGCATCCAGAGCCCTCGTGGCGGGGCGTGGTGCTGGCTGCTGACCATTCCCTCTTTGCCTTCCATGTGTCCTGGGGAAGGTCTTCCATGCTCTGCCAGACAGCCGGATCCTGGTGTGTGCACCCTCCAACAGCGCGGCCGACCTTGTGTGCCTGCGGCTGCACGAAAGCCGGGCGCTGCGTCCAGGCACCATGGTCCGCGTGAACGCCACCTGCAGGTTTGAGGAGGTGAGCACCCTCCCCAGCCTCGTGCACACCGCCGCAGGCCCCGGGAGGGCCATTTCCGTGCTGGTGTCCAGTGGTGGCCGGGCAGTCCCAGCTCTGTGAGGCGATGACGCTCCTGCTTGCCTCCCCCAGATGTGTACTTGCTTTTCGGTTCTGTTCTGTTGGTTTGCTATAAAGGTTTCCAGTTTGGTTAGCAAAAAAGATTAGAAAGCATGTACAGTTGTTTTGGGGAAGGATCTGCAGGATTCTCTTGTTATATTCATGGTTCTAGCATCTGTAAGACGCGGATTATGTTGATGAGAAAACGTAAGACGTTTTGATTTAAGAAAACAATCTAAAAAAAAAAAGGAAAACAATCTTACATCATTACGTAGTCCAGATAAAAAGGGCAGCAGAACAGGCTTATTGTTGAGAATTCCATTCAGCTTTGTGATTACGTCCAGTTTAAAGAATCACTCGGTAACCCTAAGGGTGGCCTCTT
>NC_057406.1:534713-552508 GCF_019320065.1 Cervus canadensis | reverse complement strand
GCGGCGCCTCGGGGAGTAGCTCCCCCCCCCCGCCCCCCCCCCCCCGCACGCAGATGCGGCGCCGGCGATGACTTAGCAAAAAATATTTAAATGAAATAAAATGAATGAACAATGACTGGTCCCTTCGCCTCCTCAGGGTGGGAAAGAGGGAAAGGCCTAGCGGGTGGGGTGGCTCCCCTCTCCCGGGGCGCGGGGGCGGCCGCACGCGGAGGAAACGCGGGAAGACCTGCGGCGTCCCGGGCCCCCCTCTTCCAGCCCGGCGTCCGGGAGCCGCCCGAGCGGTCGAGAGGGGTTCGCAGCCCGCCTTCCGCAGTCCCTCTCCGCTCCCTACCGATGCCTGGCCGCCACGGTGGGCGCTGAGGCCCCCACCCACCCGGGGTGTTGCGGCCACAGAGGAGGGGTCTGGCACCCCTCCCCGCTCGGGGCGGCGGGCAGATGGACGCTATGGGGCGTCTCCTCGCGGCCCCTCCACTGCAGCCGGCGTCCCCGGCGCCCACACCCTGACCCATGGCCCCGGTGAGCGTCCCCTTTCCCCTAGCGACGTGGCCCTAAGGCCTCTCCAGCCCGGCACCTCCCTCCCTATCACCCCGTCCCTTTGCCACTGTCAAAGGCATTCTCCAGACAGGCTCCCGGGTCCCTGCCACCTTCCTGAACTTCACCCCCTCCACTCGGAACCCGCATAGCCACCCTCAGGCACCCCCACTGCACACTCTCCTGGGTTAGGTCTTCCTGGCAGAGACCAGCTGCACCTCCATGCCCACTGCCGGCGAGACTCACTTTTTCATGGCAGGAACCCATGCCATTGTAAGGGGATGTATGCGTGGTCTTTGTAAAATATGTAGCACAGTTGGAGTTTCAGCTTCATTAATTCATCCAAGCATGTTGTGAGTACCAGTATTTGCAGGCCTTGGGTCACTGCGGTGAGCTAATTCCCTACCCTCTGCCCAGAGGTTCAAAGAGGGGGTTTATCCTGCACAAGCCTTAAGTTCACACTTTTTTAAAACAAACAAAACACAAAACCTTTTTAATATGCCTGTGCTTTTAAAGATTTACAAATGTTCCCAAATGACGCCTGCCCCTGGCTTCCAGGTCATTTTACTTTGCTGCTCACTGAGGGAGCTGGGCTGCCTGTTTTCAGATAACCGCCCCCGCCCCAATGCCCCCAAGCCTGACGCCTCCCGTCAGGGGCTGGCCCTTCCCCACAGCAGCACGCTTTCCTGACTGGCTCTGCAGGATCCAGAGGTCGGCAGGTCCCCGCGCCCTCCTTTTCCCATGACGACTTAGGCAGTCACGGCCTTTCCTCTTCCATGAACATTTGCAGGATGGGGAAAGTGGCAATCCACACTGAGTTAAGCACCCTGTTGGTGAACAGGGCGCGGCGTCTTCTGTGTCTCTCCTGCAATGTCTTGTTGGTTCTGCAGGTGCTTCCTAGACACGTCCTAGAAGTCCCACTGTAGAGGGCCCAGTCTCTGGTGTGTTTTACCAGCTTATGTGGGTCTGTGCTGGGTCTTCACTGCTGCGTGTGGGTCCTTTCTAGCTGCAGTGGCTTCTCTTGTTGCAGAGCTCGGGCTCTAGAGCGTGGCCTCAGTTGCCACGTGGCACGTGGGATCCTCCTGAACCAGGGCTCGAACCTGTGTCTCCTGCACTGGTATGAAGATCCTCAACCACTGGGCCACCAGGGAAGTCGCGCTGGTTTATTTTATAGCCAGCCTGGTGCCGCGAACACCATGGGCCTCATGGGCTCTGAGTGGGCATGTGGCCGTGGCACGTGGCAGAGTCGCTGCTGGAGCAGTGGTGAGTGACAGGACCCAGTGGGCGCCGTGGGAAGGAACGCTGGCCCACGCCTTCCCACGGGACGGGGGCACAGCCGGAGCCAGCAGCCCCTCCGACACTGTCGTCCCAGGAGGCCTGGGTGTGGAGGTGACGCCCAGACCAGCGCTCTGAGCCCCCCGCCCTCTCTGTGGCTCCCCCCACCCCCCACTTGGGCAGAGGTGGATAACAGGGGCTGCACCCTCCCCAGGCCCATCGGCCCAGAGTGGGGGGCCAGCCTCCCCAAATCCAGCCTCTGGGGCGGGGCGGCATTGCAGGGGGCAGACTGCCCTTTCCCCCGAGATACCTTTAGACACCGAGACACCCACACACACAGCGCTGACGGCCCGCGGGGTCGGAGGAGTCGAGACGACTGAGCGACTGAGCCGGCGTGGGGCTGACTGTGCTGTGTGGCGCTCAGCCTCGCCCGACTCTGTGACCCCATGGGGAGTGGCCCGCCAGGCTCCTCTGTCCACGGGATTTTCCAGGCAAGAATACTGGAGTGGGTGGTCATTTCTGTCTCCAGAACAGTAACATGTGGCTTCTGACACATGAAAGACTTTGGAAAATTGAGGGATGTTGCTACAGCAAAACATTCTCATCTCTATTCAGGTGATGTTTTACCAGTTCTTCTATCAACAAAGATGAAAAATAGGAAAAAGCGCCACTCTGAATACTGTCTCATTTTGGCCCTAAGTAGTGTTCTCCCATGAAGACAGATGGCTTGTTAATAACGAATTTCTAAGTCAGTTTTACTTCCATGTTGTTATGCAAATCTGCAATGTCTGTGTATCGTGTTGAGTATGTAGCTAATAATCCTGAGAACACAGGGGAAGCTCTGGTTCCCAGGCTCGGGTTCCCAGCCTCAGATTAGGACAGATGACCCCCTCGGTGCACTGCAGATACAGTGAGCCCCGTATGTGTGAGCCTTCAGGTTGTGAACTTCCAAAGGTGTGAGCTCACACGTGCAGCCCCGCTGGCTCACGCGTCTGGGGTGCGTTGGCACTGAGCGCATCTCTGGGAGCGTTGCGCTTCTGTGCACGCTACTGTGCAGTGCTATAGAGTGCAGAGGTGCAGCGTCTTTATTTCACGGCCAGGGTATCTGCAAGCAGGTGCAAAAATAGTGGTAATGTAGCTAGTACCGCAAACAAGTGCCAAGAAACAATGATGGAGACAAAAGTGAAAATAACAGAGAGCAGAGCGAGGTGAAAAGATGGTCGACATCACTCGCTCTCGTAACATGAACAGTTCAGCCGTCGGCGCGCTTCTAAAGAGTAAGGACAAGGTCGTGGAATGTGTGGAGGTCTGCTGTGCAGAGGATGTTGGCCAGAACATTGCAGAGGCGTGGGAAAGCGACGGAGGAGACGGAGAACCTTCTCAGCATGTGGCTGCAGGACCAGCACCAGCGCCTAGCCCCACTCAGCTTAATGCTGATTTAAGAGAGCTAAAAGTCTATATGAAGACCTGAAGAAGACCCACAAGGGAGAATCAGAGGGTATATCCTTTAATCCCATCCATGACTGATTTCATGGGTTCAAGGCTAGAGCCAGCGTCAGCCTTCACGACATAAAAGTGGGTGCTGAGGCAGTGGGTGAGATGGTAGCTGCTGGGAATTTCCTGACATGCTTCGAGAAATTATTGATGAAGGGGAGTATTTACCAGAGCAGGTTTTTTAACTGGCTGGGACAGGACTGTACCAGAAGAGGACGCCAGGCTGAAGTTACATTGGTAAGGAGGAAAAGCTGATGCCAGGCTATAAAGCAGCAAAGGACAGGCTGACTCTGCGGTTTGGTGGCAATGCTTCTGGTAACATGAAGCTGAAACCTCTCTTAATTTACCACTCAGAGAGCCCTTGAGTCCTGAAAAACAGCCAAGGGCTCTCTTCCTGTTGTGTGGAAAAGTAACCCCAAAGCCTGGTTACAGCCCGTTTTCCAGGACTGGTTTTCCCACTTTATCCCAGAGGCAGAGACATACTGTGTGGAGAAGGACGTTCCATTCAACATTTGAAGCTTGACAGTGCCCCAGGCCACCCCCTGCTCATAGACGATTTTCATCCCAACGTCGGAGTAGTGCATGTCACTCATCCAACCTATGGACCAAGTAGAGTTTTATTGACTTTCAAGAAGTATTACTCACGTCACACTTTTCATCAGGAAGTAAAGGCACTGACCAATCAGGAACAAGCTGTGACAGTTTGGGAAGGACACCATCTACAGGGCCATAAAAACACCGACTCTGCTCGGCGTGAGGTTACAGCCATTACCATGAATGGGGTTTGGAAGAACCTTTGCCCATAATTCACGATTCTTGAGGATTTGAGAAGGTGGATGAGGAGTCCAAGGAGATCTTCAGCAACTCAGGGACCCTGAGAGAGACGCCGGAGTGGATCTGCAGGAGGATGACTTCCCTCAACTCCTTGCTGTGCAACATGGGGGCCTCGCTAATGAAGACCCGAGGGGATGAGGGGAGAGAGAGGACGGGGAGAGACAGGAGGAGGAGGAACTGAAGGCCGGAGAGAGCCAGCCTACAGGAAACGGCAGAGCATGTTCTCTGCTGGAGGAGTCACTGTTCTCGTCTGTAGCAGCCGTTCAGAATGCAATCCAGGGCTACTGTGTCATCTATGACGACAGAAAAAGAGCTACAACCCAGACATCACGGGATCATTTTTTCAAGACGACAGAACCGGATCCAGCATGGAACCAGGCCTGAGCCAGCGACATCAGACGTGAGTGAGGCCGCGCCTTGTCTCTGGTGGCTGCCTCCTTCCGCTCAGCCTCTCTCCCCTCTTCTTCCTCCTCATCGGAAACTCTTCTTGCCTGTTCACGCGACACCAGTCCCTGCATGCTGGCTGTCATACTGTTTTTTATATACTATTTATATGAAAAGTATTATAAACCTATTACAATACAGTACTACGTAGTCAATTGTGTTAGCTGGATACCTAGGCAAACATCGTTGGACTTATGAACAGCTCTCAGAATGGAGCTTGTCCATACGCAGGGACTGACTGCATTTGTCTGGAGCAGCACTGGATGCTGGGCAGGACAGGCCAGGCCCAGTCACGCTGCAGTAACCTCGCCGGTCTCAACACACAACACAGCAGAGGGCCGCTTCACCCGGAACCTGGGTGGTAGGTGGGCTGGGAGCGCTGCCCTGGTCAGCACCCCTCACTCTGGCAAGAGGCGGCCACCGCCAGGGCTGGGGGCACAGGCACCTCCGGAGGAAGTGGAGCTGTGAGCTGCTGCACTCTGTTGGCAGAGCGCTTGGCCCCAGCCCACAGTGCGCCCGGGAGGAACAGACCCTGTGATGGCCTCGACGTCAGCTGAGCGCCCCCTGCTCTGGGGTGCGGTTCTGCAGAGGGAGGAATGCCACGCTGCGGCCAGCTGTGGAGGGGCAGCTGGCGGGGTCCTCGTCAAGTGGACAAAGGTGAGCGGCAAGTCAGCGGCTTTTTGATTCTGCTGGAGACACTGGAAAGGCTGCCATGAAAAGGCACCATTTACAACACGCTGGGGATGGGCAGCCTTTCACATTAGCTTTTGGTTGCCTGGGCCTTCAGTGCTGTGCATGGACGTCTCTCCAGCTGTGGTGAGCGAGGGCTTCTCGCTGTAGCGGCTCCTCGTGGGAGCGCGGGCTCTGGGGCTCGTGGGCTCAGGAGCCTGGGCTTGTCAGCTGTGCGCAGGCCTCAGCTGCTTCTCAGCACGTGCCGTCTTCCCAGGTCGGGGATCAAACCCATGTCTCCTGCATTGGCAGGTGGATTCTTACCCACTGAGCCACCACTGGGGCCCCAGCGGGTGCCGGGCTGGACCCCCAGGACCTCAACTTCCCCACCTGTGAGCTGGGATGAGGGCACTTCCTGTGCTCAAAGCTGTCAACAAGGGGCAGGGCCGCTGGGACGGGGGGGCGGCAGCCGTCACAGGGTATGTGCACGAGGGTCCTGGAACGGCCGCGGGGGCTTGGTGTGGACAGTCCCTGCCTCGTCCGTCCTGCCACATGCTCCACACTCCACCCTTGCAGAATTCACGGGAAGGTCTCCGTGGCCGTGCCTGGCTGCTCCAGGAAGTGGGTGGGCAGGATGCTTGAGCCCCCTGCCCGACTGGCCTGCCTTCGGGCAGAGCCGCCGGGTTTCCCACAGCCGGCACATGACGGGGAAGTGGCTCAAGGGCCTGGAGGACCCGTGAAAGCCTGGCCATCCCCCAACACCTACACATCTGAGGCGGATGCCTCGCAGGTATCCCACTGAGCGTTTATTTTGGTGACAGCTGCAGGACTGCCCCGGGGCAGGGGCAGGCAGGTGTGGAGCTGCCCACAGGGGGAGCAGGTGTCAGACCAGGGGCCCCATGCCCGCAGCCAAGGCTGGAGTCCAGGCAGGCTGCGTCCAGACAGCGCCCCTCGGGGGTGGAGCTGGCCTCTGGCCGCCCTTTCTCAACAGGGCTCTGCTGGGCGGGGAGGGGAGGCCACACACCCAGCCATGGCTGCAGACGTGGAGAGGCAGGGGCCAGTGGGTGGGGCTCCCCGTGGGGGCTCAGGTGCCCACGGGACCACTGCGGCGGGGCTGGCGGCCGCCCTGCTTCCCAAGGAGGCTTTACGAGGGGCACTGAAGTTTCTCATGAAGCTGTGCTAGGGCAAGGGACGCAGACTGGAAATGTCACCCCAGGACCAGATGGAGGGTGGCTGCTGCAGCCCAGGGGCCAGGCCGGAGTCCGTCTGCCAGGAGGCGCAGCTCACTCCCGCGGCGGCTGCAGCTCTGGCGGCAGGTCGCAGCCTGTGTAGACGCCGTGGGCGATGCTGTATTCCAGCAGAGCCCCGAAGCACGGGTCCTGCGGACACAGCAGGGAGCGGCTGGCTCTCACAGCCGCCCTGCCCCCAGGGCCCGCGCCCCGCGCCCCCGGCCGTGACTCACTCTGACAAGGACGTGAGGGTTTCCCACTACGATCAGCAAGGCTTTGGGTCTGGTGATTGCGACGTTAAATCTTTTTGAGTTGGACAAGAATCCCAAAAAATATCTATCATCTTCAAATCTATCTTCATTTGACCGTACCTAAAAAACACAGAGATGAATAAAAACAGTATCTAAAAATTTTTGGTGTGGAAAGAAATTCGATATATAAAAGCATTTAAAAATGTTACACGTCAGTGTGTCTTCATTTTGCCATGGGAGGGGAATACGCTTCACCGCGCTATGTTCTCCCCAGGGGTGACCTCACGTGTGGGTTTCAAGAAACGCTGCTTCTTCTCCTGCCTGAACTCCCTAATCTGCCTGCAGTTAGCGGTGCACTGGTCACTATGGGAATTTTTAAAAGAAGAACAGACTCCTTGGAGCCCAGCTGCCCTCCGGGCCCGCAGCTGCTTTCCGATCCCGCCTTCCCCTCCTCTCCATTCCTGGGTCCCTTCTCCAAATTTAAGCACTTCTTCCTGGGATTCTATAGTTGTTTTGTTTTCTTAAAGAACACCCTGCAGGTAAGTGCTCGAGGGGAGGGCCTGTGCAAGTCTGGGACAGGGCACCTACAGTGGAGATGATGATGACCAGGTATTCCTGCCCTTGAAACTCCTCCACGGATCCAACCTTTATATCCATCAGATCAACATTTCGCAAAAGAATCTTGATTTTCTCTACCTTTGAAAGAAATAAGATCAAAGATAAAATTTCACAAATCTGACCATTTCTTTACATATTAACAGCAAAAGCCAAACGGTAACCAGTGAGCATCAGGGCCTTTCAACTCCTAATCACAATCTTTTAAGTTTCACAATCTCTAAGTTGCTCACAGAACATGCCCTGATCTCAGATGGTGCGCCAGTGGGTACTGCCAGGAGTGGGGTTTCACGTGAGACACGAGGGCACCCCCAACAGTGGGGGCGGCTCCAGGGTGCAGAGTGCCTCCCAGGGTGGGGGGAGAGCCCCTCAGGGGTCCCACCCCCAGGGGCCTGAGCGGGCACCACAGGGAAGCCAGGAGGAAGAGGGCCGGGGAGACACTCCTGCAGGTGGGGCAGGACTGGGCGGGGGCGCTGGGGGAGAGGGGTGTCGAGATCTCCAGGCGGTGCTGGCGAAGGAGAAGCAACTCTGAATTGCGAAAGGAACAGAACATGGACAGAAGCTCAGCTCTCCAGGAGAGGAGGCTGGAGGACGGGGACTAGGGGCCACTCTCTCCACACCCAGAGGACAGGCCTTCTCGAGGCGTGTGCCCACCCCATCTGGGGCACAGGAGCAGCAGCTGTGCAGACAGAGGGGCGAGTGGCAGAGAGACCAGGACCCCACGGACACGACTGCGCGGAGGATCTGGAGCGGCCCACACCTGCTTCCGGTAGGGTGTGATGACGCCAATGTCGTCAGCGGACACCTGGCTGGAGACGCTCCTGGCCAGCAGGCAGCAGTAGCGCATGACCCGCACGGCCTCGGCAGGATTGAACCACGACGGGCTGCGTCCCTCTCGAGCTTCGTTGCCCTGAGTCACCAGGAAGATAAGAGGATAGCTGGTCCATCAGAAAATGTCACTTTCTTGGCAAGAGAAGTCCTAACGGTCAGAAGCCTGTGCACCACACGCAGAGAGCAGCCTCCATTGCCGCAACTAGAGAAAGCTCATTCACAGCAACGAAGACCCAGCACAGCCTACATAAGTAAATCTTAGTAACAAAGAGCACTTATTAAAAAGTAAGGCAGCCTTTCAGGTCTGTACTTTCCACGCCAAGGAGCCCCACGTTCGCAGCTCCGAGGCCGGGTACCCAGTGGGCTTCAGTCTCCGTTTCCTTCTACACAACCTTACGCATGTTGGCAAATTCCTCCTACATGGGTTTTGTCATGAATAAGCTTTTTGTGACCCTTACTCCTTCCTTCAGGATGCCCCCTTTAACGCCCCCCTCACTGGTTTTATTCCCCACTCACCGGAAGTGCTGCAGTCCATGGGGTCACAAAGAGTCAGACACAACTTACTGACTCAACACCACCGCCACCACCAGCAGCAGGAGGGAGCTAGCCCACCGCAGGCTCTCGGGAAACGCCGGGGGACGGCTGGGTTCAACAAGAGCCACGCACAGACACGTGTACACCCTCCTGCTAAGCTGGCCCAAAGCTCACCCGCACTCCGTGGAAGATGAGGGGGAAGCCCTTCCTGGGCAGCTTTTCCCAGCCCAGCAGGGAGGTCACCACGGCGGGGTCGGCGCACACCTCCAGCTCTCGGTGGTAGAACAGTCTGGACGGCAGGGCCAGCAGAGCCGAGTGGGACCTGTAGTTCTTCACAAGCTTCGTCACCTATGGGGGAGGTGGGGCAGGGCCTAGGCCAGAGCCCGTGGGCGCCCTGCACGCTGCCACTGTGGAGGAGGGCCCTGCACCTGTGCCCAGCTCCTCCTGCCTCAGAAGCGCTTGGGGGACCTCTGCTGCGAGACAGGGCCCCTGTGGGGGCTGCAGCCGCCTCCAAGCTGCACCCTGATCCAGGCCATGGGAGCCCGGCCGTTAGAGCTGCCTGGGGCGCCTGGTCTTGGATCTGCTGTGGTGGATGCTGGGTCTCTGAGGCTGGCCAGGACCTTGTTGAGAGCCAGTGGGGGTGGAGCACCAGGACATGAAGCAAGGACAGCTTTGTTTCCTGCTTCAACTGTCCAGGAAGTTCATTCCCGTCTTTCCTGCTCCTGGGGTGGGAAGGCCAGAGGCCCGGGACCCTCCGGCTGACACCCTTCTACTCAGTCATCACGACAAGTCCAGCCTCCGAGACTCTTGTCAAAACCCCAAAACTCAGCAGCACGACTTCTCCCTCGGCCAGGCTGGGCCCGCTGCACCGGCCTGGACCCCTGCCCGCCATCTCGCCACCCTGTGCCCACCTGCCCGCCCTGCCCTCTGGCAGAAAGGGCCTGGAATGTGGAACAGGCCCCAGGCCTTGCCGGGACCACCGCCCACGATCCCTGCACCTGCCCTTCTGTTCCAAGTGCAGAGGGGAACCTCCTCCTGCCCGAGCACGGGGCAGCCACAGGCACAACGCTCTGAGCTCCAGGAGCTGGGGCTCCAGAAACGCAGACGCCAAGGTCTGTGCCTCAGCGCCGTCAGAGAGCCGCCAAGAGCCAGGAGCCTGCACTCCACCTGGTACCTCAGGAGACCGCAGACACCTGCCTTCTCCTCCAGGTAAACTTACAAAGCTCCTTCCCACTTCTATAGCGTCACGGTCTGCAGTGGTTCTACTGATGGGCTGGACCTGCTGGAAGGGCTGACCCCTCAGGAAGCCCCTCAAGGGGCACAGGCGGCAGTTCCTGAGTTCCCAGGACAGTGGGTTTGAAGGCACCTCAGGTGCACCCTAGGTGGTGGCCTCTGCCCCCAGCTGTGACTCTGGGACACAGAGAGGTGACCTCCCCAGTGGCCCCTCTGATCCAGTCTGACTGAAGAGCATGTGGGTCTGAGCTCACCAACAAGGGGTTGTAGGCGCCACAGGCCCCAAAAGCGTCCTCATCACGCAGGTACACTGGTCGGGACATTAGTCTCTCCAGCATGGAGACGTTCAGCCCGTAGGCCATGGCAAGTCTGGACTTGATGACTGGTCCCAGCTGCATGGGGTCTCCAGCCAGGACGATCTACAGCACAAATGGGGCAACTCTCAGCGTGTGTCTCACAGGTGAAGAAGGCAGACACAGCTGCCTGGGCCCCTGGTGTGTGGAGGGGCAGGGACCAAGGCCGGGTGGCCGCGGCGCAGGGCCTCACCTGGCCGCTGACATCCGACACCAGCCCCAGAGGGATGAGGCACTCGGGCTCGCTCGCCTGGCCCGCTTCATCCACAAACACGTGCGTGAAGTGCCCGACTCTGCAGCAGACACGTGCCAGGGTCACTCCTGCTTGAGTGTCCTGCCCATAAGGCCTCGCCTCACGGCCTGGGAGCCCAGGCAACTCCAACCCTTCCCCACACCCCATGCTGCCCTGCCTCCACCCAGGAAGCCCCAAGCCTCGAGTCCCCACCTCAAGCCTATCTGGTAGAAGAGCCCCGCACTGCTGCACGTGGTGATGACCACCCTGAAGCGAGAGGCCTTCCAGACGTCTTCCCCGTCTCTGCAGTACGGCCTGAGGGCCTCTGTGATAGTCTGCGGGGAAGAGGCCACCCTTAGGGTTACCGAGTGATTCTTTAAACTGGACGTAATCACAAAGCTGAATGGAATTCTCAACAATAAGCCTGTTCTGCTGCCCTTTTTATCTGGACTACGTAATGATGTAAGATTGTTTTCCTTTTTTTTTTTAGATTGTTTTCTTAAATCAAAACGTCTTACGTTTTCTCATCAACATAATCCGCGTCTTACAGATGCTAGAACCATGAATATAACAAGAGAATCCTGCAGATCCTTCCCCAAAACAACTGTACATGCTTTCTAATCTTTTTTGCTAACCAAACTGGAAACCTTTATAGCAAACCAACAGAACAGAACCGAAAAGCAAGTACACATCTGGGGGAGGCAAGCAGGAGCGTCATCGCCTCACAGAGCTGGGACTGCCCGGCCACCACTGGACACCAGCACGGAAATGGCCCTCCCGGGGCCTGCGGCGGTGTGCACGAGGCTGGGGAGGGTGCTCACCTCCTCAAACCTGCAGGTGGCGTTCACGCGGACCATGGTGCCTGGACGCAGCGCCCGGCTTTCGTGCAGCCGCAGGCACACAAGGTCGGCCGCGCTGTTGGAGGGTGCACACACCAGGATCCGGCTGTCTGGCAGAGCATGGAAGACCTTCCCCAGGACACATGGAAGGCAAAGAGGGAATGGTCAGCAGCCAGCACCACGCCCCGCCACGAGGGCTCTGGATGCAGACCTGCCACCTGGCCCACGTCACCCCTCGTGGCCAGAGCCCTGACCTGGCCATCGTGTCTCCCAGCCCCTAAACTGCCCAGCCAGGACCCTGGGAAACCGTGCACCAGGTCTGGGTGCCTGTGGGTCAAGCCGGGTCCCCAGCGATGCAGGACACTGAGCACACCCTCTCTTTCCACAAACTCAGTTTCAATCTAGATTGAGGCACCAGAAACATCTGCAGTTGACTGTTCTGAAATGAAGCAACTCCTTTGTAAACTGAGGACACCAGCTCTCAGAAGCCTAAAGCCACATAGCAAACTGCTACATGCAAAGCAAATGAGATTTTCTAAGCTGTTTCCCATGCTCTGATCCCAAGGTCTGCACCAACACGTTCTGATGGCAGGCGCACAAGGCTACACCTCCCGCGACACTGCCCGGCCGTTACCTGCAGGATGGCCTCTATGATGGTCACCGTCTTCCCCGTCCCCGGAGGCCCGAAGAGCACGTAGGGGATTGGGCGGCAGTCTCCGCTCAGGATCCTCCTCACTGCCAGCTTCTGGTTCTCGTTGAGCATGGGGTTGAAAAACTCCTTTTCTCTCGCCTTCGGGGATCCACTGACTGCGTCAGGGAGAGATGGTCAGTGGGTCACAGGCAGGGCCCTTCAAGACCCGCTCAGCATCACTCACCAGGACAGCTGGCTGACTACAAAAGCCCAGGCCACTCGCCCCTCCCCATTTCACTTGGACAGTGTCACCAAGGTGTCAGATGTTGCGGTGACAGGTGGACAACAACAGCCACCACCAAGGCCAGAGCATGTGTTCCCCGGCAGCCCCAGACGTCTCCCCTCCAGGCCTGCAGGAGCCAGCCTGGTCCCAGACTCACCCAGCCTGCTGATCTCTGTGGCGAAGGCCCGCGGCCCTGGTGTGTCCTGGGCACCTGCCTGGTGCTCCTCTGGGGCTTGCTTAGTTTGGTCCTTCACGGCTTTCCTATTCTAGAAAAAAATCACGCCAAAAAAATTGCTTAAAAAGAAAGCTTTGTGTTCACGCAGGCTTAAAGTGTGAATGTAAATAATCATCAAATGCTTGTCTTATTGACTTAACAGCTCTCTGCACAGATCACAGGTCATCCCTTTCAGATGTAACGCGAATGCAGAATATCTAATAAAAACTGCTAAAAAGGACTATATTCTCCTTGAGTCCAGGATGTCTGCTCTTCCCTTGGAGCCTGCTCATCTGCGAGGAGAACCCACCGGGGCTGACTGCAAGCTCAGCCCTTGCTCCTGGGGCCCCAGGTCCTCCTCTCCGTGTGTGAAGGGGCCCCGTGAGCTCGGCGAGGACTCGGCCCCGGGCAGACCCTCACCTGCCTCTTGGGTACGAGGCGGCCCTGGGGCTGCTTCCTTGTCTACTGGTCAGGATCCTGCTGAGGAACTGGTTTTGCATGTGTTTAAACATAAACTGAATCTGACATGGACCAATGGAACTATTTTTCAAATTTCTCATTATAAACAACGTGGTAATAAACACCTCTGCACACACATGCTTGTGTAATCACCTGATTACTTTTACAGCGTAAATTCCCAAAGTAAAATTTCTATACAGGTTTTCACACTGAAAAGTTTTTTTCTTTTATCAAATTTCAGTCCAAGAGATCACAGCAATCCGCCCTCCCAGCATCGTCTGTTTGACAGAGAACAGACACACAGTAAGGAGTGGACTGCCAAAGCGAGTAACTGGGCGGGTCTGGACACATGCACACCCGTAAACCCATCACCGCAAGAAAGCAAGTCTGCCTCTCAGTCCCCAAGCACCCCCGTACACCCTCCTGCTGTTGCAGACTGACGTGCATCTTCCAGAAGGTTCTAGTCACAGAAGCGCACAGACGCAGGCTTTCTGACATCTCCACACAGCACAACTGGAGGTCTGGAGACTCCTTTGGGCTGTGTGTACACGGATGTTACCCTCTTCCTTGCTGAGAAGACATTCACGGTGAGAACAAACTGACTGCCGGCCTATTGTCCGTGGATGGACACAGACTGTTTCTGAGGCTGCGCCACTGCAAGGGAGGCTGCAGTGCACGTGCTCCCACCGCCCCCGGGGAGACGCCCGCACTGCAGGCTGTGGGCGATCTCCTGCTCAAGCACTCATCCCGTGTCCAGTCAGGTCTGTGTTCCCACCAGCGAGCGCAGTGAGGCCACATCAGCAGGCGTGTGGTGGGGTCTCACTGGCCGTGTGTTTCCGTAACGACTAACACCGAGCATCTTCTTGCGGTCATCTCACCTGTACGTGGTTCATCTGTACAACATCTGCTCAGGTATTGGTTCATTAAAAATCTTCTTTACTATTCAATTTGCAAAATTCTTCAATATGTAGTCTTGATACAAATCTTTTATCAGATAAAGTGATGTGCAAATATTTTCAGTCTGTCACTTGTCTTTTCATTGTCTTGTGTCTTTTTTTAAAAAAAAAAATTTATTTGGCTGTGCTGGATTGTGGCATGCAAACTCTTAGTTGCAGCATGTGGAATCTTAGTTCCCTGACTGGGGATCAAACCCAGGCCCCTGCATTGGGAGCACAGAATCTTAACCACTGGACCACCAGGGAAGTCCCGTGCAAGGCTTTTTATGTTCTTTTTGTGTTTAACAGTGAGAACAAAATAACTTACTGGAATATGAATATCAGAGCTGAAGGAGTGTACCTCTAATGGAGAAAAGGGGGCATTTTCACAGAAGCAGTATCTTTCCCAAACCCATCTCCACTTGAAGTTGATCAAAACACACCACTGGCCATTTAGTGAAAACGCTGCCTCCTCCATGAGGCAGACACTGGCTCTGGCTCTGGGCTCCCCGACCTGGGAGCTCTGAAGGCTGGTAGCAGGGGCTGGGGTGACCACAGTGGCTGCTCCTTGTTTCTTCTCTCAGGAATCACTGATCAAGCTCTGAACCTGTTGCTTCATGTATTCTGATTTTTAATCATTTAGGTGGGAAGGTAAAACCACTCCCTGCAATTCCACCTTGGCTGGGTGCTTTGTCTGCAACCTGGCTAATCTGTAATAGGACAATGCTCTACATTTAAAGTGCTAAGATTCAGCTCATCAGGACTGTGATCCACTAAAACAGCAATACTTCCTGAGAATCGGGCAGTGGGATGGGCCAGGAAATGAGGTGAAAACACAGTTTTGCAGATGACATTGCATCTTTGTTCAATGAAGACCTCTTTCTATTTTTCAGAGCAAAAGTGAGTTCAGGTACCAGTTATATGGCAGATGATTTTAATGCAAACCTTTAGAGAATTCTCTGTGGTTGTGCAGGCATTCTAAACCTATCATTTCTCCATTTTTGGAGAGGGGCTACAAAGTAGTAAAAAGGTTTATACATGTCAGATATAATTTAAAAATCTGTATTTACTATAAAGTCAAAGCATGCTCAAAAAACCAAATTCCAACAGCAGAGAATTATAAGTTACAAGCTGTAACCTGTGGCATGAAGGGTTTTTCTTGTTAATGGAAATTCAGTGATAAATAAAACCACTTCTACTTTACTCTTGAAAATAAAACGTAGAGCCTAGAACAATATCTGGCACATAATACGTATTTACGGACCTAATGATTGTACATTAAAAAATACCCTTGTAACCTGCACAAAGATCACAAAAGAATAATGTTCTTGGTGTGCAGCACTTTCAGAGGTCTTCTATGCATGTGTGATGATAAAAACGTGCCTGAGTGTACACAAAAACCATGTAACTTAAAAATAAAACTACGGAGCAAAGATTAATTAAACTAAAAGCTGGTTCTTTGAGAAGATAAACAAAATTGACAAACCACTAGCCAGACTCATCAAGAAAAAAAGGGAGGAAAACGAAATCAATAAAATTAGAAATGAAAAAGGAGAGGTTATAACAGATAACACAGAAATACAAAGGATCATGAGAGAATATTATGAGCAACTATATGCTAGTAAAATGGACAACTTAGAGGAAATGGACAGGTACTTAGAAAAAATCAACCTCCCAAGACTAAACCAGGAAGAAACAGAAATTATGAACAACCCAATTACAAACACTGAAATCGAAACAGTGATCAAAAATCTCCCCCAAAACAAAAGGCCAGGGCCAACGGCTTCACAGGGGAATTCTATCAAACATTCAGAGAAGAGCTAATGCCTATTTTTCTGAAACTCTTCCAAAAAATCACAGAGGAAGGAACACTTCCAAACTCATTCTATGAGGCCACAATTACCCTGATACTAAAACCAGGTAAAGACAACACAAAAAAAGAAAAGTACAGGCCATATCCCTGATGAACATAGATGCAAAAGTCCTCAACAAATTCTAGCAAACAGAATTTTTAAACAGAACACATTAAAAAGCTCATACACCATGATCGAGTCAGGTTTATTCCAGGGATGCAAGGATTCTTCAATATATGCACATCAATCAATGTGATACACCGTATCAACAAATTGAAAGATAAAAACCATATGATCATCTCAATAGATGCACAAAAAGCCTTTGACAAAATTCAGCATCCATTTATGATAAAAACACTCCAAAAAATGGGCATAGAAGGAAACTACCTCAACATGGTAAAGGCCATATATGAAAAGTCCACAGCAAACATTATTCTCAATGGTGAAAAACTAAAAGCACTCCCTCTAAGCTAAGGAACAAGACAAGGGTGTCCACTCTTACCACAATTATTTCACATAGTCTTGGAAGTCCCAGCTATGACAATTAGAGAAGAAAAAGAAATAAAAGGAATCCAAATCGGAGAAGAAGTAAAAGTTTTGTGCTTTTCTGTGACACATGAACAAGAATCAGCCGCAGGCACACCCACGCCCCCCCCCCCCCCCCCCCCCCCCCCCCCTGGCAGAGCCCCCGATTCAGTTCCCTGAGTCGTACACGAATCCCCGTTGCCCGTCCATCTCATATCTGGTATTGTCAATTTCCACGTTACTCCCTCCACACATCTCCTCTTCTCCCTCCTCTCCTCCCACCGTGTCCACAGGTCTGTTCTCTATGTCTGTTTCTCCACTGCTGCCCTGAAAATAAATTCATCAGTGTCATCTCTTCAGATTCCATATGTAGGTGTCAGCATACGATATTTATATTTCTCTTTCTGACTTACTACTTCACTCGTATAACAGGCTCTAGTTTCATCCACCTCATTAGAACAGACTCAAATGCATTCCTTTTTATGGCCACGTAGTATTCCATTGTGTATATGTACCACGGCTGCTTTACCCATTCATCTGTCGACAGACATCTAAGCTGCTTCCATGTTGTAGCCATTGCAGACAGTGCTGGAATGAATATTGGGATTCATGTGTCCCTTTCAGTTTTGATTTCCTCAGGATATATGCCTAGGAGTGGGATTGCTGGGTCATATGGTGGTTTTATTCCTAGTTTTTAAGGAGTCTCCACACCATCTTCCATCATTTTACATTCCCAACAGCAATGCCAGAGTGTTCCCGCTCCCACACTCTCTCCAGCATTAATTGCTTGTAGACTTTCTGATGATGCCCACGCTGACCGGTGTGAGGTGGCTATCTCACTGTGGTTTGATGTGCATTCTCTAACAATGACTGACGCTGGGCATCTTCCCAAGTGCTTGTTGGCCGCCTGTGCGTCCTCTTTGGGGAACTGTCTCTTCAGGTCCCTTTCCCAACTTTTGATTTGGATGTTTGCTTTTCTGGTATTGAGTTACATGAGCTGGTTTTGTATTTTGGAAATTAATTCTTTGTCACTTGTTTCCTTTGCTATTATTTTCTCCCACTCTGAGGGCTGTTTTTTCACCTTGTGTGTGGTTTCCTTTGTTGTGCAAAAGCTTTTAAGTTTAATTAGGTACCACTTGTTTATTTTTGTTTATATTTCCATTACTCTAGGAGATGGGTCATAGAAGATCTTGCTTTGATTCATGTCATGAAGTGTTCTGTCTACATTCTTCGTGAAGAGTTTAATAGTCTCTGGTCTTACATTTAGGTCTTTAATCCATTTTGAGCTTACCTTTACCTATGGTGTTATGTTATAGCTCTATATAGTCAGCATAAACAAGACCGGGAGTTGACTGTAGCTCAGATCATGAACTCCTTATTGCCAAATTCAGACTTATATTGAAGAAAGTAGGGAAAACCACTAGGCCATTCAGGTATGACCTAAATCAAATCCCTTACAATAATACAGTGGAAGTGAGAAACAGATTCAAGGGACTAGATCTGACACACAGAGAGCCTGATGAACTATGGA